>NC_088885.1:51685747-51701400 GCF_037157495.1 Lathamus discolor | reverse complement strand
TGGAAGGAAGGAAGGAAGGAAGGAAGGAAGGAAGGAAGGAAGGAAGGAAGGAAGGAAGGAAGGAAGGAAGGAAGGAAGGAAGGAAGGAGGAAGGAAGGAAGGAAGGAAGGAAGGAAGGAAGGAAGGAAGGAAGGAAGGAAGGAAGGAAGGAAGGAAGGAAGGAAGGAAGGAAGGAAGGAAGGAAGGAAGGAAGGAAGGAAGGAAGGAAGGAAGGAAGGAAGGAAGGAAGGAAGGAAGGAAGGAAGGAAGGAAGGAAGGAAGGAAGGAAGGAAGGAAGGAAGGAAGGAAGGAAGGAAGGAAGGAAGGAAGGAAGGAAGGAAGGAAGGAAGGAAGGAAGGAAGGAAGGAAGGAAGGAAGGAAGGAAGGAAGGAATGTTGCAAGCCCACCCCTCCTCCGTTTCCCTGAACAGCCGCTGTTACCGTGAGGCGGAGACACCCCCCCCTCCGCCCCCACCCTGCAGGGCTCTCGCTGCTCCCCGCTGTCTGCGGCGCTGCGGGACCGAGCGGCCCGCATAGGCTCGGCGGGTGCGGAGGGGGTCGTCTTCCTGCCAGCGGGCAGGCGTAGACGAGGAGAGCTGGAGGCGCCCCGCGGGCCAGGGCGGGGGTCGGGGCTGTTTGTCCTCCCCGAGGAACTTCTCCGCAGAGCAGAGAGGAGGGAGAGCGCATCCTCCCTGTTCCCCCCGGCCGGCTCCAGCGGGCAGCGCTCCTGTCCGTCCTTGCAGGGAAATTCCCGCTGAGAGTCGCAGTTTTTGTTCGTGGGTTCGGGTCTGGTTGTGGGTTTCTAATTTTGTTGCGGGAGTTTGGTTCGGTTTGGTTTTCTGTTTCAAACACCGAGAAAATGAAGTGTGTGTGTGTGCACCCAGCGCAGGGGCAATGCTCACCCTTACCGGGAGGCCACAACACAACCCTCCCCGTCCCTTCTGCAGGGGGCTTTCCCGGACACCCGCCTCCGCTCCCCCCGCTTACCACCGCCAAGACGGGGCTCACCGGAAGGAGTGTCCCACTCCCGTCTTACCGGAAAGGCTCGGGCCGGCTCCGCCTGGCCGGGAAAGGGGCAGAGAGCTTTGGTCTCACTGGGAGGCCAGGGACACCCCCGGTCCCGCAGGGGAGGGCCGGGACCGCCCCTCACCCCGCTCGGGGCTTGCCCGACCTCGCCGCTCCGGCGGTCCGGGGTGAGCCCAGCCGGGCTCCCGATCCGCAACAGCTGGAAAATAGACTTCGAGAGACCATAAAAGTTGATTATCCGGTAGGGAGATGGAGTGGAAATTACCTAGTTAATTAGAGCGGTGGGTTTATTCTAGCTGTGAGTAAATGCCGAGGTGTAAATCCAGGGGAGTTTAAGGGGCATTAGCTGCCTGCATGGAAAGTGCAGAAGCGGCTCCCAGCGTCCCGCTCCAGCCCCTGCTAATGCTGGGGTCGGTGTAGAGTTGCTGAACGTTACCGTCACAACAGCTCCTGTTGTGTCTGTACGGATTAACTCCTCCGAGTCACGGGAGAAGAGGGGAAACGTTCCTCAGTCGCGATATGTGCTTGTGTGCATGCCTGTGTAGGTGCCGAGTGTGCCCTTGTACGCGGAACGGGTGTGTAAAGCAGGGGGGTGCATCGCGCTGGGAACATTAAGCAAAATAGGTTTCAGATAAATTTGTTCGCATTTCTTGGAAGCTTTTCTGCCTCCACAGCTCCAGGTGGGCGAGTGAGCTGCGACCCCGGCGGATCCTCTCCGAGGATCCGAGGTGGGTGACAGCCGCAGCCGATGCTAGGGGACGCGCAGCCTGACCGGGACGGTGGCCCTGGATGGGGCCGAAGCAACAGCATCCCCCGGGGGCACAGCCGGGCCGGGCCGGGCCGGGCTGAACCGGGCACGTTCTACCCAGGTGCAAGCGGCAAAAACTGGGGGCCAGATTCGTTTTTACAAAGCATCTGTAGGTGCGAGTCTATGAAACGGGCAGGAGGTTTGCCTCCCAGGTTTTTTATGCTCATCATTATTATTATGTTTAAAAGGGAGCACAAGGTATTTCTTTGCACAGGCCAAAAATCTTTCCCACAGGGGCTGGGGGTTTCATCCTGGCTACTCCTCAAGCTTGTGGGTTTGTAAGGCGACGGATCAGCAGAACAAAATCCAGGCACCCGGAGAAACGAACCGGCACCCAGTGGCACCCACTGTCACCAAATGGCACCCGCTGTCACCCAGTGCCATGCAGTGTCACGGCGAGGTCCCGCTGCCCCAGGGAGATCTGACTGTGGTTGCGCCACAGAGGGCAGCGGGCACCCGGCCGTGCTGCAGAGAGCACTGCCTCTGCAATGGGAAACCATTGGGGTCTCATTTCTTTTATTTTCCCTTTTCTTTTCCTTTTTATTTTTCATTTTCCCTTTTCTGTTACTTTTTTCTTTTTTTATCTTTTCTTTTCTTTTACATTCTTTAATTTCCTTTCCTTTCTTTTCCTTAACTTTCCTTTTCCTTTCCATTCTCTTCTATTCTCATCTCTTCTCTCATCATTTTCGTCTTCTTTTGTCTTATTTTCTTTCTCTCTTCTTCTTGTTTCTTCTCTTTTTCTTATTTTCTTCTCTTCTTCTTTCTTTTGCATTCTATTTGGTGCTATTCTGCATGGTTTTATTCTATTTGTTTTATTCTATTTATTTTTATTATTTTCCTTTGCCTTCCTTTCCTTTTTCCTGTTTCCCTTTCCTTTCCTCTTCTTATTTCCCTTTCTCTTTCCCTTTCCTATTTCCTTTTCTCTTTCCATTTCACTCTCCTTTTCTCTTTTCCTTTCCCTTTCCTTTTCTTTTTCCCCTTTCCTTTCCTTTTGATTTCCTATTTCCCTTTTCCATTTCCTTTTCCTTTCCCTTTCTCTTTTCCTTTCCCTTTTCCTTTTCCTTTCCTTTTCTCTTTTCCTTTCCCTTTCTTCTTCCTTTTTCCTTTTTTCCTTTTCCTCTCCCTCTCCATCTCCCTCTCCCTTTCCCTTTCCCTTCTTCTTTCCCTCTCCTCTATTCCTCCAGCCATAACCATCTAACTGGGCTTTGGGCTGACGTTTAGCTTGTGGAAGGCTCCCCCCAGATTTTTTGCAAAAGTCACTTGCTTATTCGTGTTCTTTGGCAGGTTTCGAATCGGGCCATGAGGGCTGCTCGCCACCCCCTCCCCCCCCCCCCCCCAGCCACGGGCGGGGGGAGTTGGGAGCGCTGCCTGGGGCGGGGGGCGAGAAAAGGGGAGAAGGGGGAAGGACTGGGAGAAGACATAGCGGGGCCAGGGCCAGGGCAAGAACAGGGCCAGGGATAGGACAGAGACAGGGCAGGGCCAGGGGCAGGGCGAGGCGGGGGCCGGCTCTCACACCCCACCCGTGGGAGCGGGAGGTGAGTTTTCCCCCTTCACTCCGCGCTGCAGACGGCGGCCGTGGCCGTGAGGACCCTTACGCTGCACCGCCTGTCTTCCCTCCCGAGCATGCCGGTGCCCCAGGAGGGGAGCCCCATCCGGGGAGGCTGTGCCCTCCCCAAGAGACGGTCACAAAATCTCCACGATCCCGCAAGGAAGTGGAAGCCGCCATTCCCAGCCTGGCCTTTCACTCCCGTGGACGGGAATATCTCTCCTGCCTGAAGTGGATGGGCACGGCAGGCCCGACGACAGGCTCTTGGGGGGGGGGGGGGGGGGGGGGGAAGACTCACAGCGCCTTCGCTCCCGCCGGGAATTGGGAAAATATGGGTGGGTTTAGGGGGGGTTATTTAATTTGGTTGTCGGCGATGTGGTGGAAACCCGGCGGCACTGGGGAAACGCAGCAGGGATGGCTGAGCTCTCCCGACCAGGGAGAGCCTGGCAGGGGCTGGGAGGGGGTCACT
The DNA here is from genome assembly GCF_037157495.1 of Lathamus discolor. Taxonomy (NCBI): domain Eukaryota; kingdom Metazoa; phylum Chordata; class Aves; order Psittaciformes; family Psittacidae; genus Lathamus; species Lathamus discolor. The sequence goes on along the minus strand of NC_088885.1, from coordinate 51,697,573 downwards.
GCTGGGTTCCTCCCTCCCAGAATTGGTGCGGTACCCCTGCAAGGCTGAGCCGGGTCTCTGCCCGGCAGCGCCCGGCAACCCGGCCATCGGCACGGCCAGCCTCGGCGGAGGGCAGCGGCAAGCGGCGACCTCTCCTTCGCCTCCGTCCTCAGCTGCCGGTTCCAAAGCCCTGCCAAAGCTGCCTTAAAAAGGCATCACTTGGAAATCAAGCCCGTGCCGGGTGTAAACCAGAAGGATGCGTCGGGTGCTCCGGCTGTGCCCGGCGGGCAGTCACCCCTCGGCTGTACAGGCAGCGGCTGTCTGAAAACGGAGGGGAACTGCTGAAAATCCGACGAAATACAGTGGATGCCAACGTTTTGCAGGCAGCCATCCCCGCGCTGGAAGAACATGAGGGATGCAAACCCTCCCTGGGCTTCCCCCACTGCCCTGGGCATTTCGGCTTCCCAGTACCTCGGGGTTTGTTGCTTTTTCCGACTATGGAGAAAAGCTGGAAGGAAGGAGGGTTTGCTCGGAAGAGCGGCAGGACCGGCCCCGGAGCCTGCCCGCTGCGGGCAGGGGTCGGCCGGCCGCTCCCTCCCTCCCTCCCTCCCAGGTTGTCATCCCGCTTTTAAACTTCTCGATGCCAAAAGAACGGAGAGGGGGCTGCCCCGGGATGCGGGGGGGGGCTGTTCCCGCACACTCGCCTGTTTGCAGGAGGGAAAAATAAATGTATTTCCAATGGGTGAGCCTCGGTGAAACTACGCGTGGAGTGTAGAGAAAAAAATGCCTGGCTGGGGAGCGGCGAGGTGACTTTTGCAAGCACCAGGGCTGAAAGGAGAGGGCAAAGCAAAGAAGCAAACGAAGCCAAATCCCCGTTTTCAAGCCACGTCTCCCGGTGACCCACAGTGGTTCCCGGGGAAAAGCCCCCGCACGCTGTGATATCGCTGGCGGGGCGCCCGCAGACCGGCGAGAAAACGTGTTGCTGGGGAATGTTTCTGCAGAGATTGGGCTCCCAGATAAAAATAACCTTGGGAAACAGGGAATATGTATATATAAAGATCATTCAGATTTCCTCGGTTAGGTATCAGATCACCCCCCCGACCTCCCTCCGCTGCCTCTGCATACCTGAGGTGCCGGATTATTGTCAGAGGACAGGCAGATGCAGTAATTGTTTTGTACAGCTTTGTTTATCTCCTGCTTTGGAGTTTATCTCCAGTGTTCTCCTCCTTGTCCTATGCAGGGTCTAAATATCCCCTGCCAAGGAGAGGGATAACGAATGGGAAGGCTAACGCGGTACCGGCAGAGCGGGCAGGTACCGCGGGGCTCCCGGAGGTCTGAAGTTTTTCTCGGTAACACCGGTCCGCCCGGGAGCGAAATATTTGAAGTGCAGCACCTTGAACACGTTTAATTATGGGGTAGTAGCAAAGCGAGAGCTTCCAAGTAATTAGAAAATACTTCTTGGGAGACAGGCTAATCGCTTTTCATGGGGCGCTTGAAGAAATTAACCTCTAGGTGCTTGTTTGAGCAAAACAACTTTGGATCAGGTAGCGCTGGTCTTCGCTGATGGACCCGACCCGCCGCGAAATACAAAGGAAAGGGAGGAATACATTTAAAGCAAAATTAAAATGGAAGAGTAAAGAGGAAGGAAACGGAAAAGGAAAAGAAGGAACAGAAAAGGAGGAGAAGAAGGTGAAAAAGAAGAAAAGGAGAGGAAGGACTCGCTGTCCCTTTCCAGCAGGGCGGGAGAGGTCCATGTCACCGCAGGGAAGCCTCCTCCAAATAAAAGTGTCACTTAGCGGGGAAAAACAGGGCTCAGAGTGCTGCTGCCACCGGAGCGAAGCCGCCCCTGCCCGGCCCTCCGCGGGCCGAGCAGCACCTCACCGTGCGCCCCGTCGGGGCGGTGACACCCGTCGGGCCCCGAGAAGGGATAACGGGTGGCTGCGGGGGGAGGGCCCCCTTCCCTCCTCCTTATCTCCCTCCCTGCGGGCCCCGCGGAGAATCCGCGCCCCCCGAGGCAGCTCAGCCCCACATCCCTTCGGCCATCCAGCCGCACTTTGGTCCCTAATTTTATTCCGGGAGGAGGGTTCTCTTAAAGACAAAAGGCAAAACAGCACCGGCAGCTTTCCAGTCCCCAAGAAGAGGGGATGTGGGGGGGTCTGGAGTGTGACGGGCAGGAGGTTTGGGGGGGGGGGGGGGGAGGTAAGCACGGCGTTCCTGGAGATCAAAGCCTCCTGTCCGGCTGCGGGAAGGACGAGTCAATTACCGCCGCTGCGGAAGCCGAACCGCGCCGCGGGGAGGGGACGCTCCGGGCAGCCCGCAGGCACCGGGCCGGGCCCTGTATCCCCCGTGCCGCCCCCCACCCCAACCTCCCGACCCCCTTTGTATCGCCGCCGCTCGCTTAATGTTATTTATGCATTTCAGCAAGGAATTATGGGATGCCGCCCCCCCCCCCCCCCCCCCCCCCGGTAGACAGAGGGGCAATTAAACCCCGATAATCCAGCGGTGGGGGGTACTGAAGTGGGGGGCGCTGTGCACCCCGCGGCGGGGCTCCCCCCTCCCCGCTGCCCCCCGCGCATCCCCGCTGCGGCCGGGCCCGGCTCGGGGAGGGGGGAGGGGCGTGTGCGCTGTCACTTACCGGAGCCCCGCGCACCACGTGTGCGCATGCCCGCTTTATCATTGGCCCGAGGCACGTGTCGAAGTGCCCGGGCCGGCGACGTCACCGGCGGGGGCCCCGTTAAAACCTAAAGGACAACAATCCGGGCTGGAAGTGTCCGGGCGCGGCGGCGGCTGCGGCGGCGCGGCGCGGCGCGGAGCAGGGCGGGCGGGCGGCAGGGCGGCAGGGCGGGACGCCCCCCACCCGCGGCGGCCCCCGCATGTGCGGGCGCGGGGCGGCGCGGGGCGGCGCGGGGCGAGGCGCTGCCGGCCGGAGCCCCGCGGGGCGCCGCTCACCGCCCTGCCCTCCGCGGGACACCACCGGCTGCTGAGAGCCCGCCTCCAGCCCGCCCCGGCACCGGACCTCGGCTTCTTTTGATCGCCTTAGCACCCCCGGTCCGTCGCACCCCCGGTCGCTGTTATTATTGTTCATAATAACATTTTCCTCCTCGGATGAGGCGCGGCGGCGGTGGCCGGGGGAGAAGGCGGCAGCGCGCCGCGGGACCGAGCGGCTGAGCGGCGGCAGGAGGCGGCGAGCGGCGGGCGGGAGGACCGGAGCCCGTGTGTTTTCATTTTCGGCCAAGTTGGAACTGGTGGAGGCTCGGCTGCTGGCTTGGGGGTCTCCTGGGTTTGCTTCGCTCCAATTCTTGTGGGTTTTTTTTTTTTTTTCCCTTTTTATTGCTATTCAAATTTTAATTTTTATTTTTTTTTTTGTTTCTTTTTTTTCTTTGCAAACTCTGGATTTTGAATGCCGGGCTCGGCCAGGAGAAGCGAAAGCAAATAGACACCTGTGCGTGCGTGTACATATATATATACATATATATATTAAAACAAAACAAAAAAAAAAGATTAAAATAAAGAACAACCGACTGCAGCAGCACCGACAAAACGCTCCAGGCAGCCGCCCGGCCGGCGGCGGGGCGGGCGGCGGAGCCGTCGGCGGGGCCGGCCAGCAGCATGGAGGAGGGCGGCCGGAGCCCCCGGGAGGAGGCGGCCGAGCCGCAGGAGTCCGGCGGCGACGCGGAGCCCGGCGGCGGCGGGCGGCGAGGGCTGCTGCTCCCCCCCGGCGACCCTCCGCACCCGCACCCGCACCGCATCACCAACTTCTTCATCGACAACATCCTGCGGCCCGAGTTCGGGCGGAGGAAAGAAGCGGGCGGCCCCGGCGGAGAGCCCCGCCGGCCCGGCGCGGAAAGCCGCCGCAGCCCCGCCGCGGCGCCGGCCCCCGGGGCTCCGCTCCCCGGCGGCGGGGCGGGCTCGCCGGGCCGGGGGGAGGGCGGCCCCGCCGGGCTGGCCCTGCACGGCGCCGCCAAGAAGGGGGGGGACCCCGCTGCGCTGGAGGCGGCCCTGAAAGCTCGGGGGCTGAGCGGCGGCGACCTGTCGGTGAGCTCGGACTCGGACAGCTCCCAGGCCAGCTCCAACGCCGGGAACCAGCCCATGCTCTGGCCCGCCTGGGTGTACTGCACGCGGTACTCGGACCGGCCCTCCTCAGGTAAGCGCTCCCCGCCCGCCTGCCGATCAGCTCCCGGTTTCCGGCTCCCCGTTCCCGGCTTCCCTCCCCGGGCTCCGGCTGCCTCCGACCAACCGCAGGGCCGGGAGGGCAGCAGGAACAAATCCCGCTCCCCCTTTCCCGCTCCTTCTATCTTACTCCTTCTTTTTTCTCCCTCTCTCCCTCTTTATGCTGGGGAGTGGTGTGTGCTTAAAAGGGCCCTCAAAAGAGGGGAGATGAAGAAGCATCAGTCTGGGGATGTGCGGAGCAGGGGGGACGAGCGGGAGCGGGATAGCTCTACCCTCCCTCGTTCCCTCCCCGCCGCCGCGGAGGAGCTGGGGCCGCCGAGTTCGGGGCATTTCCACCAACTGCCGGGGTTTATCAAAGAGGGAAGGGGGGGGAAAAAGCCGCACACCGCTGGGTTTGGGCTCCCAGCTCAGCCGCCCTGCGAGCTACCGCTCAGGAAAATACCCCCGCGCTGTGTTCTGGGGAGGGAGCGTGGATTTCCACAGGCCTCGCTTTGATCTATTTGTATTTTTGTGTTAGCCAAAAGCAACCCGCGATGGTTTATTTCTCCGAAGGAGGCCTCGGAGCGGCCGCCGTTTCGTTTCTTTCTTTTAATTTCCCCCCATGTGCTGTAGATGAGCTCGGTAGGGGCCGGGGGACATTTCCAAGAGCCGGGGAACTTCTTCGGCAGGGTCTCTTGGCAGAGGGCTTGGGCAGAACCTCCTCAAATTATCGATACAACCCTGGGGGAGGAAACAATTAAAAACAAAAAGCCAGGGGGTAAAATGTCCTTCTGCTGCAGCAGCGGTGGCCCCGGCAGACTGCTAAAACCCTCGTTAAAAAGAAGTAGAAACCATTGGGAAAGGCATGGGAAGAGCTGCTCCCAGGGATAAAAAAGATAAATAAACCCGAGGTTTTCCCTTACAAAAGCAGCGAGCTGGGGTTTTCACCCGGAGAGCCGGGCAGCCGGAGGAGGGATTTTAAAGCGAGTTGAAAATCAGTTCGTAAAATCTGAAACCAAACTCTTCCTCAGAGGTAATATTCAGGGTTGAATTGGAATTTACTCCATTGTTCTCCAGTGCTCTCCTTTGTTAATATTTAATTAACATACATCCTCACAATGGCTCGGCCCGGGCAGAAAAGGCTCCTTGTGCTGCCGAGAATAATATTCCCGAGAATAATCCCAGCGATTCGGATCGGGCCGTGCAGCGCCATATGGGCACTGCAGCAAAGCGGCGGGTTTCTCCTCGCAATGTAAACAGGCGGCTGATTTCCATTACTTTTTATTTAATCTCCACCCACAAAATAAACGAAAAGAAAGGAAGATAAAAATGAAGAGGTTTCCTTAAAAAAAAATTAAAATGTTTCCTTAAAAAAGGAAGAAAAGGGTTTATTAAAATAAAAAAAAAGAAGGATTCCTTAAAATATATATAAGTATATATATAAATAACATGCTCAGAGAATAAAATATGGCTCCGTGAGGCTGCCTCTGGTGCAGGCTCCACTTGCCGGGCACGCCGGTATGAAAGAAAGGCGTGTAGATGTTTTTGGGGTGCAGAGGGAGCGGCCGCGGCCGGCTGGGGTTACCATGGGCTAAGGCTCCATTCCCGCCTCCTCCCGAGCATCCCCGGCAGCAAGGGCACAAAGCAGGATTTGTTTTTATTGGGGGGGGGGGGATGGTGTCAGTGGGGTCTATTCTTTCTTAGGGGCTGTGGGGGGGTGTCGGAGCTCGGAGTGACACCCCCCCCCCCCCGCCCATCCAGGCGGGATGGTGCGTGGCGTGGGGCCGCCCGCAGCGGAGCGTGGCGGTGTCGGTGCTTCTCGTCTCTCCCGATCGTAGGTCCCCGGTCCCGCAAACCAAAGAAGAAGAACCCCAACAAGGAGGACAAGCGGCCGCGCACCGCCTTCACCGCCGAGCAGCTGCAGAGACTCAAGGCCGAGTTCCAGACGAACCGGTACCTGACAGAGCAACGGCGGCAAAGCCTGGCCCAAGAGCTCGGGCTCAACGAGTCCCAGATTAAAATCTGGTTCCAGAATAAACGAGCCAAGATCAAGAAGGCGACGGGCAGCAAGAACTCCCTGGCAGTGCACCTCATGGCCCAGGGGCTCTACAACCACTCCACCACGGCGAAAGACGGCAAGTCGGACAGTGAATAGCCAAGGGGAAAGGGGGATGGGGGGGCGAGGGGAGGGAAGAGGGAGGCCGGGGATGTGGGGGGGGAGGGGGGGGGGCGTTTGCAGTCAAAGTTTATACAATGCAATAATTTAATTAAAAAACAAAAAATAAAAAGAAGCGTAAGGGCCAGTGTATAAAGATTATACCAGCATTAATAGTGAAAATATTGTGTATTAGATATAATTCTGCAATATTGTATGTATATATAATTTACAGGTAAGGTGGTGTAAAAATCCAAGATATCTGATTATAAAATATTTTTTTGATTTTTTTTCCTTTTTTTTTTTTTTTTTTTGGTTGGTTTTGGTTTCGGGGGTTTGGGCTGGTTGGTGGTTTGTTTTGCTTTGGTTTCATTGGTTTTGGTTTTTTTTCTCGCTTGTATGGAGATTTTAGACGCTATCTTTATGACTTTTTTTTTTTTAATGCTTAAGTTACATTTTTATAGACTTAAGCGCAGTTTTAATGGACATCGGACACTGTTTTTTGAAATTCAAAAAAAAAAAAAAAAGAAAGAATTAAAACCAACTTTTGCTGAAGTCCAAAGATTTTTATTGCTGCATTTCACACGACTGTGAACTGAATAAATAGTTCTCCTATTTGTTCTATGAGTTTTACCCTTTTTTTTATCACCCTTCCCCTTTTCCTTTTTTTTTTTTTTTTCCTTTTTTTTTTTTTTATTTTTATTTTTGGGATGTGTGCGTCTGGGGCTGGCTTTGGGAATAGACGTGCGGAATTTAATTTAAAAAGAAGAAAATTATATATCAGTAACGATAGGGAAAGAAATCTCAAAGCACCGTCTTGAAACCTGCCCGGGGTCCTTCCCTGAGCCCCTACTCTCTCCTCCCCCCCCGCGAGACCCACGAGCGGGCGTGGATGCGGGATGCAGGGATGAGGTTAGTATCCCTTACTTACACCCTCACTTCCAGGAAAACTTTGGGAACGGGAAAAGTTTAGAACCCCCATCTCCTAAAAGCGGGAGCCGCTCCTGAATGCAGCTCTAACCCGTGGCCGCCCCCCGCGGAGGGGAATCGGGATCAGGATGGGACCCGACTCCCGACCCCGTTTCCCCTCCGCGGGGGACGGCCACTGGATGAGACCCGGTTCCTCTCCGTTATCACCTTCCCGAAGTGTTTAGGAACGTTTTGCCCTCCTCCCAAACTACAGTCAACGTTTTTCCTTTCCCCTTTCCTCTCTCCCTATTCCCATCCCACGGCGCAGTCCCTGGCAGCGCGACGCTTCCTTTCGCCGTGGAGGCGGGTGTTTCTCTCCACGCCCCCATCCTCACCAGACACCTCCTCGCAGTCGGTGTTTTTAGGGGGGCTTCTGTAGTCCGTGCTGCGTTTAACCCCTTGTTTCTCCTGAAGCGCGGTGTCCCCCTCCCCACGGCCCGAGGGGGGTGGGAGTAAGTCGTGTCCTGCGTGGGTATGAGTATGCGTGGGGCGCTGGTTTTGGGGGGGAAACTTCTCGCTTTGCCTTAAAAGCTCTTTATTTTGCAGCTGTAATAGACACACATTGTACATAGTAGTAAACACTTAAAAAAAAATAGGAAATAATCCAACTATAAAATAAAACCTGTAATTTTAAATTCTGTGAATAACCCTCAGCTACTTGGGAGCCAGGATTAAATGACATTGCCTTTTAGCAAGGAAGCAAAGAGGATTTTCCCCCCACCTTCTTCTCTCCAGTTTATAAACCATGTGCATTTTACAACTGCAGTATCAAATATTTATAATGGGATGAAATATGAATGTTTCTATTTACAACTGTGCTCTCAACGTTGTGAACATTCTCGCTGCATTTTCTGTGTTTCAATTCTCGAGGAGTGCATTAAATAATAATAATAAAAACCAACCACAAAACAAACTCGAACCCCAAAATAACCCACTTTATTACAAAAAAAAAAAACAAAACCAGACCGTGTTACTCAGACGTCGCGATGGAGTAGCGCTCTTTGAGACTATATATCCCTATCTTTTTATATAGTCTGTAGGTTGCATTTGCGAGCGCTGGAGCTGGCAGTATCTCGTAGTTTCAGCTTTTTACAGGGGGGTTGAAATTCCGTGGCGGTTTAGGAGAGGTGAATTTGCAGCCAAGCGTTTCATCAGCCTTTTGACTTACTGAAGAAACTTTGGGGGATTCAGTTCTAGCTGAACGAGAGGGCACCCGCCCCCCGCCACTGAGCCCAGCTCCGAGCCACTGCTCGTGTTGAAAAGGACCTGAACACGGAAAAGAGTCTCTCTTGAATCTCACGTACTGTCAACAGGTTTCACCTTCTCAAGACTTTAAAATGCCCGGTGGTGTGATGCTCTGGCAGGCTGCGTTTGGGAAGCCTCTGTTTGTTAAACACAGAAACCTGGAGCTCGGGAGGAGAGGTGAGGATGATCCCTGGTGCCACGCTAGGAAAACAAGCACCCTGTAAAACACTTGGCATCCCCGGGAAATGACGGTACCACGGTTTTAGGGTGGGCTGGACAAAAATAAAACTGCTGCAACAAAGGGCACAGGAGCTCTGAAATAGTTCAGCCCGTTTTCCGCAGGCAGGAGGAGCGGGGGCGAGGGACAGAGCTGCACCCGCAGGGCCGGCTCCTGCCGCAGGGAAAGGAGGAAAGTGGGGGTATTTTGTTCATTTAACGCTGCTGCTTTGCAATATTTTCTGCAAGGAACACAATTCTGCAGGAGCAGGGATGATGCTGGGACACTGCACCGAGGGCTTCACCTGCTTGGGGAAGTGGGGGCCGGCAGCGAGGGACGCTCCCTGGTTTCCTTCTCAAAGCAGGCTTTATTTTCCCAGCGTTTTGGGTTAACGTACTTTTGAGGAGATTATTTTTATGTTATTATTATTGTTTTCTGACCACCTCCACTAATGGAGGCAGGTCTCCCGAGGGAGAAAATCAGTGGCGGTGGGCACTAAAGAGGAGTTTTAAATCGGGATTTAAAACCAGCTCGGCGTTTCCGATGGGACAAACCGGTACCGTGTGTGTGTTACACACCGGCGGGTCAGTCCCAAGGAGACTCTAAGATTCTGTTTTAAGAAGTCACTAACCCTGCACCGGGGAAATTCTGACTCTGCTCCTCAGTGTGCGGTTTCAACCCTTGTCCTCCCCCGGCCTGCAAGAAGCACTGGGAAGAGAAAACACATGTGCGACACCAGCAGGAAGATGCATTTAGTTTTAGGTTAAAAAAAAAAAACCCTAATAAAAATAGTAGGGGAAACTGCTCTAAGTTAGTTCAGTCTCTGCAGCAAGGGCAGAAAAAATCTCGCTGCTCCCTGGATTTCATCCAGACTAGAATACAAAATGTTTGCCGTTGTAGAGCGGTGCCTTCAGCTGGGAGCAGGGAATGGCTCGCATGGGCCACACTCCTCACCTGCCTCCGGTGGTTCTGGGGGCAAAGCTTCCACAAGAAGAGGCCCGTGGCTCGGCTCCTCCTCTCACCCCGTTTGGAGCCGCTTTGGCTCCGGCGCAGCGCCCAGGCTGCGCTCCCACGCCCGGGCAGCGGCTCCCCGCCGGCTCGGGAAGTACAGCACGGTGAAGTTAGCCCTCGTCCATTTAAGATTTAAAATCAATTTAACCGAAAGAGGAGCCGCACAAGCGCCTCTTGCGATGTGAGCAAAGCAGCACCACCGCGCTGCAGCAGCCGGGCTGGGGGTTATCTCGTTTCTTCTTTCGGAAAGGCAAACCCAGAACCCCAAACCGCCCAAGCCCCGAAGCTCCCCCAAAGCTCCCCCCCCACCAAAGCCGGGGCAGGGCTGGCCCTGAAGTCACCCACCGCCTGGCAGGAATTTTTTCCTGGCAGGCAGCTTTCTGCAGGCTCCTTCTCCTCCAGCCAGCGCTGCGGAGTCCCATTAAAAAATAAAACAAACTAAACCCCCAACCAACCCAGGGAAGTATTCGAAGGCCGAGCAGAAACACATCTGCACCCTCCCGGCGCCAACCAGCCCCTCCGTGTAATTAATTAAGTGTATTTTTTCCCCGTAGCTCTGGTCAATAAGCATCTGAGCACTAAGGTTTAGTGAAGGTGTTCCTCCGCTCCCCTGCCTGTTAACGCGGTATATCGCACAGACGATGTACAAACCCATACCCAGGCACTATGTATGCAAATGCCCGCGCCATTTATTGTGAAATGCATATCGGAGTTAGAGGGGGAAACTATTTAGCCAGCTCGGGTTTGTGGAAAAAAAAAAAAAGAAGAAGTAATTCTGTATCCCGCTGATTTAATATCCGACCTCCACATTCAATCCCCGCCCATGCAGCTATCAAAAGTACCCCTGGGATGTTTGGATATCATCTCCAAACTAACATCTGTGATTATGAAACGCTCAGAGGGGGAAGGTTAATAACAATTTGTTTCAAAGGGCCGCGACTCGATTTTATAAACAAATTCGTGTTGCCTTAAAAACAAACAGACAAACAAATGAAGCCGAAGCCGGCAGCCCCGGGCGCGGGCTGTAACAGGCTGCTCGGGGCAGGATTCGTGCCGGTTCCCGCGTGGATGAGGCCGCAGCAGCCCGGGACGGGACCAGGGATCGAGGAGGGTGCGGGGGAAGAGGTTTGGGCTGCGACAGCCGGGGATGCTCCGTAGCAGCCGTGGCTCTGGCGGAAACGCACCCAGACACGTTTGGGGACCTGAAGACAGTCCCGGGTTTATTTGGCAGGCTGTCGGGACGGTCCCTGACAGCAGAGCTGGGCTCTGGGGCGCTGGGGTGGGGAGATCCATGTCCTAGGCTTTCCCCCGCTCCTCACCCACACTAGCCTTGCAGCTAAACGCAGCGCTAGACCGTCCTCAGCCTGCTCTGTAGCATATTTGGGACCCCATGTAAACTCAGGCAATGCTGCCGGCCAGAGCCTAGCCCCAGCTTCGGGAATAAGCGGCCTGAAGGAGCCCGGGCAGGAGGAGAAGCCGGAGCCGGCAGCTCCACCGAGACCCACGCCGGCAGCCTGCGGCCCGTCCCTCTCTGCCGCCCGTCCCTCCCTGCCGCCCGTCCCTCCCTGCTGCCCGTCCCTGCCTGCTGCCCGTCCCTCCCTGCCCACATTTACCCCCCTCATTTCCTCTCGCCCACCGTCTCCTCGACCTGGAAAGAAATTTAAATTTGGCGTTTGACACATTTTAAGGTCTTAAAAAAAAAAAAAAAAAAAAAAGGAAGAAAAGAAGAGACACGGGCACACACGCGCCGGGGCGATCCGCCTCTGCCGCGGGGCCGTGCGTGGGAACCGACGTGAGCGGCGGCGCAGCCCACTCCCGGCGTGTCTCCGGGGCTTTCCCTGCCGGGGGGGAGTTGACAGCCCTCGCCCCCTCCGGTTCCTATAGCAGGACAGCGGCGGGGGAAGGGCCCCGTGACCCGTGTCCCCGGCGGGCCTCTGGTACCGCTGCCTTAGGATGGACGAGAAGGGCCGCCCGGGTCAGCCCGGGCCGGGGGGGGGGGGGGGGGGGGGTTGCGGCCGATTGCACCAGCCCTGTAATTTCATGGGGAAAGAGGGAATAAAAGATATTTTCTCCTCCTGAAGGTTTTTCCCAAAGCCTGGCC